>NW_027279289.1:0-2500 GCF_046629955.1 Centroberyx affinis | reverse complement strand
ACACACACACACACACACACACACACACATTCATACATACCCACACACACACACAGATACAGTATATATACAACACACACATACAATACCAAGATACACATGCACAGCCACACTTACGCACACATAGTTACACACACACACACGCACATGTTCATCTATCATATTGGAGAGGTGAAGCTGCAGCGGAAAGGAGATGATTCGTTCAAAATCAATAAACCGATTGTTAATAATTCTGACAGCCTCTCACTTTCTATCTCTCCCTCCCATCTCTCCTTCCCTCTGCATTCCTGCATGCACACCATTCTGACAGTAATTCAATGTAATCACACTATCGTCATCCGCGGCACCGCCTGCCCCACTAGACAACGATGGGAGGAGGAGAAGAAGGGAAGAAAGCAAAGAGAAATAGTGAGGGAGTGAAGGTGGCAATGCTGTCTTCATCAAAGCTGGGTGTTAATGTTTTGGTCACGGGATGCAAGAGATCTAAGTGGAGGCACGCTGTGTGTAATATTAAGTGAAGTTTTGAAAGATCGTTACAGTTTTGGCTCTCTCACAGTCTGCACCTATTCTGGTCGCAATCAACATCCTGAAGAGATCTACATCATCAACATTTCCCCAGCCATTCTTGATTTGTGAGGGTTTTTTTAAATGAGAGAGATAGAGAGAGGGAGAGAAAGGAAGAAGAAGAAGAGTCAACTAGGAATACTAATGCTCACACAGAATTCCTTCTTCCGCCTATTGATTGAAGCGAGGAATGAGGCTGTGAATTGCTTTCATTAACTCAAACACAGGACATGCCAACATGAGAAAACACCTGACGGAAATAGATCTTCTAGTAGCAGCTGTGGAAAACATATCAATGGTCTCCAGCCAATGTAATACTCACTTCCTGTTCCCTTTGTTTTGTATTCAGTAGAAGCTTGCTTGCTGGCAATAAAAAAGATAAATGTGGGGGTTTTGCAGTAAGCATTATTGTATTTCCTCTCCCTCTTCATTTATCTATCCAAAAACAGCACGTAATGTTTCACAGATGATTCACAGTATTGAGCATGCATGGGATATATGAATGATAGTCATTGCTACTGTAGCACCCTCATTAAACATTAATGTTAAAATAATCAAATTCGAGAATATCATTACACATTATGCAGATTACTAAATTGCACGATTGCACATTGCATTTACAATTGCCATATATTATTACAACCCTCAAGGCCCTCTATTCAAAATTTACACATTCTATTCTATTAGATATGGGCTATTAGCTGCACATCTCATTTCAACTCAAAGAGCAAGTGCATTAACCCCAATCTCACTGTGTTGACTTCACTCTAATGCCCAAAACAATGAAACTTCTCTGTAGAGTTTCTCTGCCTTCACTCTTAACCTTTACAGTCTGCTTCATTCTTATTTGCAGAAACCTCTTCTTCTAAAATGTTAGCTTTTTTTTTTGGAACTGAAGCATCTTTACACAGAGCATTTACTAGCATTGATTTCTGTGTAAAGGCATCACAATGGAGAAAATAGGGTTAAAATAACTTTGATCCATTTTTTTAAAAACAAAAAAAGAGAAAAAGCCAACGTGACCCAGTTTTGTTCTGTGTAAAGTCAAAATAAAGAAATACCTGTGCAAATACCATGGGAACCACCTGTTGCCAGCTGCCTTTATGTTTCCTACTGTAATATGTTCACTCAACCTTGTTGCCCTTTCCTGCTGAAATCGTTGTCACCTTTGCTGAACTCTTCTCGATCTTACAACTAATCGCATAACCAACTCAACAGCTTTTGCTTAAAGTCAAGCAGTTTAGCTAACAAAACAAGAAATATTAAGAGAAGCATTTTGATCCACACGAATATGTAGCCGAGTTTTTAATGATATCGCACAACAGTCATCCTCCACCATAAGCAATGTTTATTGTCGCACCAGACGGATTCCCCTCCGCAGTATAAACACGATCAGGCCGGGTAAAAGGCAGATGAAGAACGCCTGTGTAAACTGATTCACGACTAATTGTATCCCGGCTCTGGAGCGGCATTTTCGCCCAGGGTCAGCTGTGTAAAGAAAGCTTGAGATGAGAAAAGCTTGTTGATTTTCTCAGTGATGCCAATATACACATGTGACTTCACTGATTAGCACACATTCAATTAGAGAGGAAGAACTAATCAGTGGTGTCGTCTTTGGTTGGAATGACACTCCGCAGACTCTCGGCCCTCCATGGTACGTCCTCTCCGGCTGAAGGTGTGCTAATCAGCGTGCTAATCATCCCCTCTCTGCATTAGAAACAATGACAGCTGTGAATTACAGTTTAGTCAAAAGTCAAATAGGAGAAGCGAGGTTTTCGCTGGACATCCTCATTATGCAATGAAGAGTGAGTGTCCTCTGTACGTTAAAGTACTCATTATCAAACTAGGTCAAACTGTAACCGTAAAGTAAAAATAGATACGCTATGCATTAGTCATTGCAATATTCAGTTTTCATATGAGCTTCATATTATAGATA